>NW_024581096.1:12934512-12969328 GCF_017639235.1 Corvus kubaryi
CCCCAAGGGAAAAAAAAATAACTAAAATAGCATTCAACACCTAGACTAACAAATACCACATAAACATATATAAACACATTCTCATTTAAAGGCACCTTCAGATATGAGATTAAACAAAGTCACATACCTATTTTAATATTTAGTCTCAATAAAAAAAATAGGCACAGGTTAAAAACTAAATTCTGAAATTTGTCTACATCTGAGGTAGACAGACACTGCCAATTAAGTAGGAGGTAACACATCTCTAAAGACATTATGGTTAATTGTATTCTTTCCCCTTGACTGGGAGTATCAGCTAGAAACAATATGCTAAATAAAATAATCTCCCAGGCTATCAGGACTGTTTCTCCAAATCACAGCTCAAGACAGCATGAGGTATAAAAGCCAAACACTGGTAGAAGTATAACCTCATGGCATTACTGTCACCAGTGGTATTTTGCAGTTTAAACACTGAAACTTATGCATGAACTTGCTTTACAGTGAGTTTTATTTGCACTGCAAATGTCTCAGGCCAAGAGCTCAGAGCATCTAATAAAAAACTTGGATAATCAAAATCAAGTGTTCAAAACAATCCTAACACCAAACCAAACACAGAGATTTATTTACCAGTTACCTCAAAAGGACTGCCAAGCAAGTGGCTTTTTTTCCCCCAAAGCACACAAGCTGTTTTGGTAACAGAAACCAGGTTCTCTAGTTATTCATATCCAGTTTACAGGAAGTCTGGTGCCTACCAACATTCAGTTCTCTCAACCTTTGTTTTATACCAAAATCCTTCAGTTAACCCCAGAAAGGTGAGTGGGTTTAGGCTAAAACAGCCACAGAGTATTTCAGTTCCCTTTGTCAGAGTAACAGCATTTCCTAATCAATACCCACCATTAAGGTAGATATGAGAGCTAGCATTTTCAGGTGTCATATTTTCCAAATTTTTCACTCTGGACTCAAATTTGAAAACACTTACTGAAAGAAATTTAACAGTCTATTAATGTCTTAAGAACCTTACATTATTTACCTTTCACAAAGAAGCCACAGGGACAAATGTACTGCCATAAAACCTAAACACGCACACACAGAAAGCCTGCAAATACAAGAGAAATTTCCAACAGACCTAAAAAAGTCTTCATACATTTTGTATGCTGGTAGAATTTTAATGTTTCTTACCTCAAATCTTAATCTGATCCTGTTGTCATACCACTACAATCTTACCAACTGCATTACATGAATAGTATAAGTAGCTGCTAATACCAGAATTCCATTATGCTGTAAGACAAGAATGGTCCTGAACAGCTGAAAGTCTCAGTACATTGGCTTGTCATTAGCATCAATATCTCCAAAAGCATAATTAGGCCTTGCCTTTCTTTAACTTAGCAGCATTCATCTTACTGAAATCCTACACCTTTAGAAAGGCTTTGCCAGTGACTTCATCCAGCCTATGTGCACTGTAGGGAGTGGGACAGAGGAGCCTGGTGTTTTGTCAACACACATTACTGCTCTTTCAGGTTTAAACCAGGTGGTGTTTATATAACAGCTATGGATGAACAGTGAATAAAGGGGGTATGTTCTGAAAAGTGGCTGTGAATATATTTCTGTGTAGGATAGCTTTGGGACATCCCATCTGTGGAGTAAAAGCACCATCCTACCCTACAGCAATCCGAAAATAAATATGCTAATGGCGCTAGCCCAAGAATAAAAGAATTGTTCAGGTTGGAAGGGATTTCCAGAGATCATCCAGTCCAACCCCCTTGTCCAAGGCAGGGTCCGAAGACAGGAATGCATCCAGGTGGGGTTTGAATGTCTCCAGAGAGGGAGATTCACCATCTCCCTGGGCAGCTGTTTCAGCACTCTGCCACCTTCAATGCAAAGAAGTTCTTCCTCATATTAAAATGGAACTTCCTGTGTTTTAATTTATGGCCACTGCTTTTTGTCCTGTCGCTGGGTACCACTGAAAATAGTCTGGTACTATCCCTTTGACCCTGCTTCTGAGATATTTATATGCATTAAAGAGATCCCCTCTCAGTCTGCTCTTCTCCAGACTAAACAGGCCCAGCCCCCACAGTCTTTTCTCCTAACAGAGATACTCTAGACCCTTAGTCATCTTTGTGGCCATTGATGGACCCTCTTCCAGTAGCTCCTTCCTCAGTATAAGTACTGAGGAACCCAGAACTGAACACAGCACTCCAGGTGTGGCCTCACCAGGGCTGAGGACAGGTAGAAGGATCACCTCCCTCAGCCTGCTGGCCAAACTCTTCCTGATGCACCCCAGGAGTCCATTGGCCCTCCTGGCTGCCAGGGAACACTGCCAGGTCTTGGGCAACCTGTCATCCACCAAAACTCCCAGGTCCTTCTCAGCAGAGCTGCTCTGCAGCAGGTCAGACCCCAGCCTGTGCTGGTGCTTGGGGTTATTCCTCCCCAGGTACAGGACCCTACACTTGCCCTTTTTGAACCCCATTGAGTTGCTCCCTGCCCAACTCTCCCCCCTATCAAGGTCCCATTGAATGGCAACACAGCCTTTAGGTGGATCAGCCACTCCCCATGGTCCCATATTACCAGCAAACTTGCTGAGGGTACATTCTATCCCTTCATCCAGATTGTTGATAAACAGATTTGATAAGTCTGGACTCAGTATTGATCCCTGGGGAACACCATGGACTATAGGCCTCTAACTGTATTCTACTCCACTGATGACAACCCTCTGAGCTCTGCTGTTCAGCCAGTTCTTGATACACCTCAGGGTTCATTCATCCAGCCGACATTTCCTGAGCTTACCTATGAGCATGTTATGGGAGACAGGGTCAAGTCCAGGTAGACAACATCCACTGCTCCCTGCTCTAACCCACTGTAGTGGTTTGGCCCAAAATACTCATTACTGTTTATCTTCTGTGAGATAAGAATTAGGAGAAATGCAAAGCAGGCACCAAACTTGAAAGAATATAAAGAAGTTTATTAACAGACCTAAAAGAAGGGGGAGAAAAAAATAATTATACCACACCTTCAGAACTCTCCTCCTCCCCCCACCTTCCTCCCTTCTCCCACTGACAATGTAAAAAGACAACCCTTAAGATGTTCAGTCTGTTTACCACTTCCATAATAACCTTGTTTAGTCCATTTAGAAAGAGAAGTCTCTTCTTGCTCATGCTATGAAAACATTATCACAACCAGACAGCTGCCCACTTCCAAATATTGTTCAGTCCATTTAGGAAGAGGAGTCTCTCTGCCTGCGTGTGAGTCCCGTCCCCCGACTTGCAGCTTTTCCCGCAACTGCTTTTGAGGGTCCACTCTTGAAGTTTTTTGGGGTACAATTTTAAGGTTGAGCCGTTCAGAAAGAAAAACAGAGGCCCTTCTCCTTCCCTGGGAGCAAAGGGTCTTCCTCATCTTCATCGTTAGGACTATCTCTGGGAGCATCTCTAGGAACTGAGGTTTTCTCCTTTCCCATTTGGAGCAAAAGTCCTCATTTGGTCCATCTCTAGGGACTGAGGTTTTCTCCTTTCCCATTTGGAGCAGAAGTCCTCATCGCTTCCGTCTCTCCCTGTCCAAACTTCTCATGAAATTACAGCTGCGTCAGCATCTGCCATCTCAGCGCAGGTGCTTTTGCTCACAAGTACAAGTTGAATGCTCCACCCCCCATATCTTCATGAAATTACAACAGGATACTCTGATATATCATAGCTTCACAACAGAATTTCAGCTTTAAGCATCTCCTCTCTCTCTTCCCTCAGGTTTTCAGCTCTTCACAGCAATAAAAGGATTAATCTCACCTTGGCCTTGCAGCTTTGCAGCTGGAATGTTGAATTTTTCTTATCGCGGTGGAGAGGAGGGAGAGCCGAGCCGCTCCGGCTGCCCATGGCAAGGCAGTGGGGGGGGGGTTCCATGGGTGGAACAGGGTCCATCGACTCCAGGATGGCCGTGGCCCGGCCCGGCCTGGCCCAAGCAGGGCCTGGCTGGGCCCACTGGCCCCCACACGGGGCCCGCAGCCACCTGTCCCAGCGCCGGAAACGAGAGAGAGCTTGGGGGGGAGTTTGCCTATTCTTAAATGTGTATCACAGAGGCAGTCACAATTTTAAGTGGCTTAAAGAATTGTCCATATTCAAACAGGCCAGCTGATAGGCTCTATCAGGTCCCAGAGGAAGCTGTAAGCACCCCTTTTCAAGGACATCACTTCCGGGACTATGCTTGCTAACCTATGACACCCATTCTGCCATGCCACCATGGAAGGCTCTCAGACTGGTAAAGCATGATTTCCCTGTGGTGAATCCATGCTGATTGTTATCGTGAATCCTCTTACATTCCTCTAGGGAACTTGGATGCTTTATCACTTCTCTGAAGTGCCTGTATACAAACACAGGAATAAAAAAGAAGAACTAGAAATCTCTATGTGGTCACGGAACAATGATCTTCATTGCAATTACTGAGACAGTGGGATCACTCACATGACTGGAATGTTGTCATGGATGGCTCTGAACTTTTTAGAAAGGACAGGTCAGAGAGGAGAGGGGGTGCAGTTACTTTTTATGTGAGAGAGCAACTAGAATGTATCAAGCTCTACCCAGGGACAGCCAAACGAGTTGAGGGCTTATGGATGAGAATTAAGGGTCAGGCTAACATGGGTGACACTGTCATTGGTGTTTAGTATCAACCACCTAATCAGGAGGAAGTCAATGAGACTTTGTTTCTTAAATCTCCCACAGATGCTCCTGGTGATGCCCCCTCTGTGCCTGATTGGAAGAAGAACATGTGAGGAAAATTGCAATTACACCTTCAGGGAATAGTGTTACAGAAGACACAAAATGAGGATAAAGCAAGGTAATTAATAATTTAGTTGATGTATAGACCTCTATACACTAGAAGAGGTAGAGTCCAGAAGAGAAGGGAAAAAAACAAATTAAAAATGGTACCTGTCTTGGGGTGACTTTATGATGTGTATCCCCATTTGAAGTACATGGGGGGATGAAGAATTCATGTGTGGCCTGTGAAGATTGTGAAGAGTGCCTATGCCAAGCTATATAGAAGCAGTGAGAGGCTTTTAGAGCCTTGTGGCGAGGAAAGCCTTTGTGTTCAGGCCAAAATAACTCATCCTGAGAAAGACTAATAACCCCATGTACTTCAAATGGATTAAAGAGACAAACAGTTTGTGATATTACAGTTTCTTACCACGGCCTGCAAGAAGTATTTTAAGCTATGTGCGAAAAAACGTGGCACCACCCTCTTTTCTCCCATCGCCATTTCCAGCTTCGCCTCACATGACTCACTTTCTCTCTGACTCTGAACCCACCATGTTGAAGAGTGTTCTTGTTCAGGCTTTACGGTGGAGAAAAGCCTCGCTCCCTTTGTGCTGCTGGCTGCATGGTGTCTCCTTCAGTTCGGCACGAAGTGTGCTGGCTGCAGACAAGAGGCTACGCCGGCTCCCGCTGGCTCCACATGGAGAGGAGAGGGACCCTCCAGTGCCAAGAAACCGCGCCGGATGGATTTAGGTGTGTGGCAGTCCATGGCTGGTCTTAGCTGCCTGCTGCTCTGGGATAGTTTCCCCCCAGCGACCCAGGGTCCGTGCTGCAGAGTTGGGAAAGGAGGGGGGCAGGGGCCCCGGCGGGCCCCGGAGGCTCCGAGGCCCCCTCACCTTCTGGCAGGAGAGCTGGAACAAAAGGCAATTCCCACCTTTCCGTACAATTTAAATATGTAAATTGTGAGAAGTGTCATTAGTCTAAAAGACTGTCCATCAACTCAGGTTCAACCCACTACAGTACCTGATCACATACGTAGAGAATGTCACACACTTAATTCTCTCAGGAGTACCAACCTCAGGTTTCATAGGCTTTTCTAATCCCAGTGTCTGACTTCACAAATTTACTGATGTATTTTACTGGGAATATCTGTGTGAACCAGCTAAGAGACTGGAAATGCACATAATGGCAAGAGAATAAGAGGGAACTTCAATTATCCTCTTATGCAGTTCCAGTTTTTTAGACAGCCCAGTTTAATCAGTTTTTCAACTTGACTGCATTTCACATTCACAGACATTTTTACTGATGAGCAGAACAATATTGTGCAATAGAGTAATACCTCCATTCAGAATCTACTGTGAAACAATGAAAAACTTTGAGTTTCTAATTCAATTGTGTCTATTTCCTGCCTTGTCCTCCATCCAACTTTTTTGGTTCTACAATCAGACAATGGCCATTTATCAAATGCCAAGAAAGCATCTTTGTGAATCCATGGGGAAAATAACAACTAAGACTTCAGATCTAAATTTAGTAAGCCGCTGTCTTGGGAGAAGGGGATGGGAAGCTGAAACACATCAAGAAGAAGATGATTGAACCTGGTCCTCTTCCACGTTCTTCCCCAGAATGTAACCTCTGAATTACTGCATAAAGAGCACTTTACAGCTTTGGCAGAAAGAACCTGTTGCATTTTGTGGAGTTGAAATGCTCTGAAAACAGTTAGTGACCAGGAAAGAGGTAACACCGTCTGGTGCAATTCCAAGTAAACTGAGATGTGCTTATTGGTACTTTTAATATTAATATCTTTGGCTCCTACAGATTTAGGCACCTTCAGGATTAGGCAACAACTGAATAAGGACTTTGAGGATCTAACTGTAGGGTTTAGTCACCTAAATCCCACACCAGCATCTAAGGCCTTTTGTGGATCTAGGCCTTGGTCCAACAGCATCTATTGCTGGGAAACAGAGCAGTGCCCTTCATTAGTAATAACAGTGAGAAGAATCATTGCGAAGGAAGGATACTTCTTTTACAATGGACAAGATGTAAAGAGAAACAAATGTATTTTCCAATCAGGCAAATAGAGATTAATTGCAATCTTTAGATGATCAGTTGTGCATAGCTTGCTATTTTCTCAGGCCAACTAAAACAGAACGGAGAACTCCTCCAATCGGTTTCGCAATCAGCTTAACAGAATAGTCCTTCTTCTTCACGTTAGCAAAATTCTTACAGCCTCTGTTAAAACTAGTTTGTTGTTTCTTCAATTTTGTGTGAGTCAGGAACACAAAAAATCAGTCTCTAAATAACTCTCAGAAACTATTAAAAACAAAGAAAGTTCAGAGAGCAGAGCACTCATAAAACAACCAGACAGAACAAACAGGTATAATTATTTTTTGCATGAAGTAAGCCAGAGGGAAAGTTCTTAGAACTTAGCCATATAGTTTGGGGGCATTCCCCTTAAACTAATTTTTAGTGAATGAAGTAGAGAAGAAACAGAGAAGCACCTTAATATGACAACAAACTGCTACCATTGTATTTATCCTATGTTTGTTTTGTTCTTTTTCAGAAGAGTCCTCCACCCATCTCCCGTTTACCAGTATTTGAGGAATTGGAAGAAGTTTGGCAATTTAATATAGGTAGAGGTCCAAACAAATGATGAATGCTATAGCCAACCCTCTTTTTAGCTTTTACCTGAGTTCCCCAGCCTCCAAGACTCAAATGACTAAATAACCATTTCCAGTGCATTTGGAAAAGAGTTCATTAGAGCTCACACAAAACAGGTTCTTTGCAGGGATTAATAACCTGGGATCTAAAAGAACTTCAGCATTCAGCTGCATTTCGAAAATAAGATTTGAAAGTAAGTTGTGTTTACGTGCTAAAAAAACCCCTGCACTGTCTAACATAGGCAGGAACACTTCAAAAAGTCTGAGATGGGACATCATAAAGAGATCCTAGAGAGATGCCCCCTAAAACTAAATAAACCTGTCACAACATGGGACACCAACACAGAAAGCTGAAGTTCAATGGGATGTATCCTTTTCACTTGCTTCTGGTCTCATTGAACAGAGGATACAAAAGGTGTGGAGTTTTTCCTATTCTCTTCTGAATGACAGAAATACTTTTCTACCAAATCTACTAAAATACTCTTTACAGGTATTTATTTAGACTCCTATTATTTCTGAGAAAAGGATCTTTTTCACTGCTTAAAAGTCATCCATTTTCTTAAAAAGATTTGCTATTTCAAGATAGAACTGTTCCTTGGGAAATAAATTGCTTCTGTATATGCTCCTAATATTTTTTCTGGGTAGATAAATTTATTGCATGAATAGAGATCGAGAAGCACAGATTTTCAATGAACACCGCACCAGAGCTAAAAAATCTCCTCTATTTTTAAATATTTTGGAAAATTACTTCTTTAAGATGGTCTTTTTCAAAAACTTGTGTAGTAATTCTGTCCTGATGAGCTTTCTTTCTTCAATTTTAACGTACTTCAGATAAAACAGAAAAAATGTAATGCTGGATTAGTCAAATGGCATAAATTGTTTAAACAAAATCTTGCAGGAAATTGTTTTTAAACAGTTGTTCTAGCTGCTAAACTTCATGGACTTTGCTCTGTTTCACTTGCCCTATCCAAAACTCCCCTTCTGCAAACTATACTGGGATCTTTCTTTCTCTGAGGTTAAAATACACCTTCAATTTAAAAGAAAAAAAAAAAACCAAAGCAAACAAACAAACAACAAAAAAAACCCCAACAAAACAAATCACTTTTTTTTTTTTTCTGGAAATGTTGGACATATATACTTGTGAGCACATTACTGATATTTGTCCCCAGGCACCTGCCAAATCTCTTAAAGTCAAAAAAGTGCCTTTTGCTCTTTCTGGAATTTGCAAATAGTAGGCATTTGTCATGTCTTATAACTCTCCACCTCCGCTGAACTGTCATGCTGGAAAAGAAAACATATTAGAAGATGCATCTGTGCAAGTTAACTTTAAAACAACTCCTAAGCCCACAGTTACAAAAATGGAAAATACGTTTCTCTGTAAAGAAAACCTGTAAGTTAGCTAATCAGACTTTAGCCTCAGGAGTTCAGGCTGGTGCCACTAAGGGCTTTTAACATTGCACACATAAAGTCAGCCTGCAAAGATAACAGAGATTTAAGCCATAAAACCATAGTGTTACTCCTTTCCACGTTGCCCAGGTGGTACTCCAGACTCCAGCGCAATGTAGAAATACTCAAGCCAGCTTTAAATACACTGACTCAGGCATCCAAATCATACTAGGCTCAGCAGCACTGTGCTTGGCAAAATCTAATTTACACAGGTAGAAACAAGGCAGCCAAGGCCATTTTAATAGTTCCAGACTCTTCCCCTTCTATCCCTATCATCACTTACTGCTTTTTTAAAGAGACATCAGTACAACTAGGAGGTGTTTTCTTCTCCATCCATTGGAGAGCTGGAAAAAAACACTGCTGAAGTTTGGGGACAACAACTTTTAGTCCTGTTTTTCCATATCTTAAACTTGAGGCTGATTTTTCATTTTGGGTCAAATTGCTGAAGCAGATCCATATCTAACTTCAAAACTATTCAAAACTTCAAAACTATTTCATGTCACTACTACCAATTCCTATGTTATTTGCCCAAAATCTTTTGGCTGACTTGTCATTCGGCATCTAATATAACATTAGGCATCTTTATTTACCTCATTCTTTCTGATTAAATCATTCAGATTGTTATATTTAAAACAGTTTAGGCATGCTCTCAAAAGGATCATTATGAAGAGGCCCTGGTTTCATTGGTCGTTCAGGGACTCTTCTCACATTGATTTAGACCAACTCTGGGCTTGTTGCTGAAGGTGCCTTTTACCAGCCATGACAGAAGTGCTGGCGCTTCATCCCTGGCATCTAACTCATGGGGAGGTAAATCAGCATCTGCAGCTGATGAGAAAATGAGCCTGGCATGATTCTTTCAGAGGAAGATCCTATGCTGTAGATGGCCACTCTGCAGAGGATGCAGCTTTCCCCCTGAATGCAGGCTATTTCACCACAGGGAAAGCAGGGACTGGCCCACCATAACAGAAATGAGAAGCTTTGGAGAAGGAATGAAAACCAAAGAATACCGGAAGCTGCAAGATGGGTTGAGATTGTAAAATCCAAGCTGTTGTCTTTGCAAACTCACCCCACAAATGTGACCTTCGTGCATTTTGGCTATGACTTACCTTTCCTTTGCAATGAAACCAGATGCCATTCCCTCACTGAACAAAGTAATTTTAACAGAAAATAAAAGAAAGAAATAGCAAAAAACTTCTTCACTTCCCTCCCACGCCCCTCAATTTCCATCTGACCATGTGTTTTAAATGTTTAGAAGCATGAAACAGTAAATGTCAGGAATCAGGCTTTTCATATGTTTATACTGGAGGCAAATCCCAGCACTTCCAAATAGCATGTCCAAATTCAGGTTACAAGTATAAAGAACCTGACTGTTAATTGAGGTTTTCACTTTATTTAAAGACTACAAACACACCATTTCAGCATGCATTATTTCATCAAACTGAATTAGAAAACTGTTGTGATATTAAAAGAAAAGGCACCCCAAATAAAGAGAACACTGATGTCACACTGATGTGGTTTAAATTTTTAAGAAATCTAATACAGTATACATCTTTATGTGGAATTTTTATGTTTGGGGTTTTTTTCATCAGACACCTGCTTCCAAGTATATGGACTAATATATTCAAGATGTACCTTTATATGTATTTGAGGACATTGAGTAGATGACACTGGTCACTGAATAAATGCTGAGACTGGTCATGATGAAACTGGTTTTCTTATGGAACAGGTAAATTCAGAAGCTGATTCACCTATAGCCAACATTAAAGCCAACCAACAAGGCCACTGTCAGTCCTTATGTGTCCTCATCTGAAGTCACTAGGCTGATGACAGATTACACCAGGCTCTGTAATCTTGTTCTGAGCACAAAAACCAAAATGGTGACACCTGTTTCATGTCTAGCTTTCTCTATTTCTTATTTATTGCCAGCAGTTAAAGAGATTAATGTATCAGATCTTGCTAAAAATCTGACCACAATTTGCATAAACACACATTTTAGTGTGCTGCGCATTTCATGTCAATACTACCAATTCTCAGGCTATTTGCCCAAAATCTTTAGGCTGAGTTGTCATTCGGCATCTAATATAACATTAGGCATCTTTATTTACCTCATTCTTTTTGATTAAATCATTCATATTGTTACATTATTTAAAACAGTTTAAGCATGCTTTCAAAAGGATCATTATGAACCATAAAGATATGCATGTATCAGTTTTTCATAAAGAATTGGAAGACTAATTTCAGTTTTAGGGTAAAACCACAAGAAATAGATGACTCACAATAAACTGAGAGTTAATAATACTGATTTCTTAAATATCTGAATAGCATGAATGTGATAACTGTGTGTTAATTGAATTGTATTCATCATGGTTTTTCAACAAGTCACCACCAAATAACATGAAGATATAGGCAAAACAAGCATACAAATCTGTTTTTCTTCTGATGGAATGCTGCTGCTATAAAGTTGGCAAGGAGGTAATTATTTAGAGAGAAAAGTCATCTTTCTATTGGGTACAGTTATTGTGTCCAGACCAAAAGGCCTTTAATTATGTCTGGGGATTTCAGGCATCATCACAGAAATACAAATAATATCACTGCTTTTGGCTCTGTGTCTGCAAAATGCAGTACTTATGGCCTGATAAAAGTTACAGTTTATAACGGGGTGAAAATTTACTTGCAAAATGGTTGCAATGCATTTTTTCTTTATCTACTATAAAAAAGTCTTACCTGTGAGGGAGGTTGTTCCTACATTTCTGTGGGGAAAAAAAATATCCCTCACTTTAAGAACCCAAACTGCAGTACCTATCATCCATCCCCTCTTCAAAGATGGGGTTTCTGACAGGAGACAAATTTCCAGTAGATTGTTTAAACCAAGTCCCTTGTTTTCTGATTTTTCGCTGAACTTCCAGATGGAGCAGTTTGCCCATGGCTGTCCATGGGTGAGGACTACGCTAACAGTTTTAACACCCAGACCTGTCAAACAGAGAGCAGCAATCTACAGGGATGAAATGAAGAGTCACACAGACTTTCTGCCATCTCATGAGCCCACACATTAGAAGCACATTGCAAACAGCTGAATGGTCCCACTGCTGACATGTGAGACACAGTGTTGCAGAAGAGGAGAGAAGACCACATTCCACACGCCCCAAGGACCCTCTGCTCACTGGCACATCTGCTCCTCCTCATGAACCCCAGAAAGGATGAAACAGGAGACAAGTTGTGTGTGCACCCTCCAAACAGAAACAATGCTATGCACTAGGGGAAGCACTGCTTCCAAATCAAAGAACATTTGTTCTGTGCTCCACTCGATGTCAGAACATACAGTGCTCCTTCAGCCTTAGGCAGAGGGTTTAGGGCTTAGGTGTAAGTGAATTATTTACATGAAGGGGTAGGGTGTGGGTCAGGTTCAACTAGAGGCATTAGAATATGCAGTACAGGACTACCACAAGATTGAATAAACCCAAACATTACCATATTTTCTGGGAAGAAAATAAACACCACCCAAGAGAAAAAGTGGTCAGAAATCAGAGACGTGTCTGACCTGAGTTGTACATACCACAGTGTTGTTGCTCAGGTTGATATTCCCACTGAATCACTGGCCAGAACAACACTGCTGCTGGATTCAGTCGCCGCACTGCGAACCCAGCTGTTAAATACTGGGAACTCAAACAATAAACTTTCTAACGCACTGAGATGGTTTTATTCCCACCCAGCTTTCCTATCTGCCCTTTCACTTTATTATTTAAGGATCTATTACCATGGGTTTGTACAGCAATTTAATCATACAAGGCCTGATCTTGTGAGGTTCTGAATGCCTTCAGCTAGCACCACACATCACCAGAGGAATGTTTTGTCTTTGGCTGCATTTTCAGCCTGGCTGTTTCCCCTGTCTTTTCCACATAGTGGTGCTACATGATCCATTTAAAGGGCACCGTCAGTGTTCTTTGTATGCCTGATACACAGAACTTTTAAAGTAATTAATTTAGTAAAGTGATTATATTAAGAAGTAATGAAGCATGTTTCCAAGTTTAAAAGTAAGAGAGTATTTTCACTGACTTCAGGGGAACTACTCAGGTATTTGATTTTTTTAATTACAGCAGATCTATTAAACTATGGTGTGTTGTTTGCACAGCAGCAAATAAATGTAATGCAGATCAAGATTTGCTGGGGAAGGGCTCCTATCCATCCTAATCCTGCCAGTCTGATGCCAACACCTGTAATGGATGCCTGGAACAGTGCAAAGGCATTCCAGATACTCCAGCCAGCAAGTCAGCTTTATCCAGGGCCTGGCTCAGATATCTATCCAAAAATGCACGTAGTATGGAGAACAAACAGGAGGAACCAAAGACATGCACATGTCTGTGTGGATGATACCACTGGCATCACAGAGACATGGTGAGATGGCTCCTAAGACTGGAGCATTGGAATGGGAAGTTTTAGGCTTTTTTGGAAAGACAAGCCAGAGAGATGAGGACAGGATGTAGCCCTCTATGTCAATGGTAAGTTGAAACTCTGCCTGGGGAATGATGAGGGGCCAGCCCAGAGCTTGTGAGTGAAGTCTGAGGGGAGGGCAGTGACATGAGTTGTTAAGAGTGGGGATCTGCTACAGGCCACCCAGTTGGGAGGATGGCATGGATGAAGCCCTCTGCAGACTGGTAAAAGTGGCTTCATACTCACAAGCCCTGGTCCTCATGGGGCACTTAACCACCCTGACACCTGTTGGAGGGACAGCATGGCAATGCACAGGCAACCCAGAAGTTCCTTCAATGTGTCAACCTGAACTTTTTTACACAAGTGATTGAGGAGCCAACACGGAGAGGTGCCATGCTGGAGCCTGTGCTCACCAACAGGGAGGAGCTGGTGGGGAATGCAGTGCTCCAAGGCAGCCTTGGTCAAGTGACCATGAGATGGTGAAGTTGAAGATCCTCAGTGCAGTGAGGAGAGAACACAGACATCTTGCTGTCCTGGACATGAGGAGTGCAGACTTCGGCCTCTTCAAGGATCGACTCAGTAGATTCCCATGGGATAGAGCCCTGGAGGGCAGAGGGGCCCAAGAATGCTGGCTGTATTTCAAGGATCACTTCCTCCAAGCTCAGGAGCAATGCTTCCTGCTAAGGATGAAATTGGGCAAGACTGCCAGGAGGCCTCCATGGATGCATAGCAAACTGCTGAGCAAAGTCAGAAAAGAAGCAGCTTCCAGGGGTTGGAAATGAAGACACGTGGCCTGTGAGGAACACAGGGAAATTGTCTGGGAAGCTAAGGATAAGGTCAGTATCTTTGTCAGTGACATGGACAGTGGGATCGAGGGCACCCTTCACAAATTCACTGATGTTACTGAGCTTGGTGGTGTGGTCAATACACTGGAAAGAAGGGATGGCATCCAGAGGAGCCTGGACAGGCTAGAGAGGTAGGTCTGTGCACACCTCATGAAGTTCAGCAAGGCGAAGTGCAAGGTCCTGCACCTGGGTCATGGCAATCCCATGCACAGATATAGGCTGGGAGAAGTGACTGAGAGCAGCCCTGGGGAGAAGGCCTTGGGAGTGATGGTTGATGAAAACCTCACTGTGAGCCAGCAGTGAGCACTTGCAGCCCAGAAAGCCAAATGTATCCTGGGCTGCATCCAAAGGAGTATGGCCAGCAGGTCGAGGGAAGTGATTCTCCCCCTCTGCTCTGCTCTAGTGAGTCCCCACCTGAAATCCAGTTCTGGTGTCCCCAAGATAAGAAGGACATGGAAGTGTTGGAGCAAGTCCAGAGGAAGCCACAAAGTTGGTAAGAGGACTGGAGCACCTCCCTAACAAAGACAGGTTGAGAAGGTTGGAGCTGTTCAACCTGGAGAAGAGAAGGTTGTGTGGACACCTCATAGGAACCTTCCAGTATCTGAAGGGGGGCCACAGGGAAGCTGGAGAGGGACTTTTTTTCAGGAACTGCAGTGGTAGGACAGGGAGTAATGGGTACAAAGTTAAGGAGGGGAAGTTTAGGCTGGATGTTAAGAAGAAATTGTTCCCTGTGAGGGGGCTGAGACACTGGAATAGGTTGTCCAGGGAGGTTATGGATGCCAACCCTGTGGATAAGGCCTTGAGTATCCTAGTCTAGTGGGAGCTGACCCTGCCCATGGCAGGGGAGGTTGGGACTACATGATCTCTAAGGTCCATTCCAACCCCTGACCATTCTATGAATCTAAGATTCTGTAAGTCCCTGTCCATAAGAATTAATCACCTGAAACACAACTACCCATATGGAGACCCATAACAGCTCTTTAAGAGCTTTGTGCATTTTAGATTTTTCAAGGACAGAGTTCACTCCATTAGGTCTATCAACAACAAAAAATAATATACATGTAAGATTCTGAATCTATTTTTAATAAAGAAATGTCATGTTTCCCAAATGTTAACACTTCCATTATACAGCTGCCAAATTTCATTAGCTTTCTATTTCCAGTCAAGCATTAAAAAGGAGGTACCAGTCTCCAATTTTGTACAAGCAAATTTTCCACTGAGTTTGGGAGCCTGATTTTGTGCATAAGAATGTCATACAAGAGGATGATTTCCTGAGGTCATACCAAAAGCTGTAAAATTATTGGCTGGAGAGACATGCTAAAAATTATGATTGTGAACGGTGACTGCACCTAGTTCATATCTCCCCTTGACAACATGAAGAACCAAAACCAATCATTATTAAAATCACTGTTGGGAGACTGTTCATTAGAGTGTTCTGGTCCCAGGTTCAGGGAAATATCAAGCTAACTCTTTAATTAAAATAAATGTATTGTATTTTTCTAGCTTGCTTGAAAAAGCAAATGCCCATATGGATATCATAGCTGTGTTTGATCACTAACAAATCGCAGTGTCTGAAATCTGGAGGGAAAAAAAAAGGTAAAAATCTTCCAGATAAATTTATGAAGTGGACATTAATTTTCCTGGCTACAGTTAACAAAACAAAATTTAACATTTACCAAGTCACTGACAGAATACAGCTCAGCACAGAATCAGATTTTCCATGAATATTTGTGATAAGTGATTGATGGTTTATATTATTACTACACGCAGTGGCTAAATATTTGAAAAAATAAACCTTACAAAGAAACAACATAGAATATTTATCTTTAGTGAGAAGAGGTTATGAATTTTCAGATGAAAGTGGTCTGTATGCGGAATGAGTAAATCATGTCGATGGGATGTAAATGTTTTAACTGAGTAGTTGTGTACAACACCTAAAAACTATCAAAAATAATCAACAGTGTTTGAAACTAAAGTGCTCCTCAAGATTTACAAGTTGTACAAAGATTAGAAATCATAAAATGGTATTACAAGTACAAGAAGGAAATACTTTAATGCACTTTCAAAATCCAGACAGACAACAAAATGTTGTTACCTGCAGTGAGTTTTATGCAGAAAGAAGTGTACAAATAGTGTCTGTTTTCCCTAAACTATACTCTTTCTAAAATTGGATTCTACACAAACTTACTTCATTACAAAAAATACAGGAAAAATTCAATTTGATTGAACTTTTGTCTTCAACATAGCACGTTGAGAGATTTTAATAAGAATCAAACCTTCTCCGAAAGACATAAACTTGTGAAAATTGCTGTAATTTCTCTCCACAATTAAATGAATTTCACAATCAGAAAAGGCAGAAATTTGCATTTTATACTATGTCAACAAGGAATAAGATGCAATTTTCCCTGCCGAATGAAGTACACCAGAAATGTGATCAACTACAGGTTTAATAGTCTTGAGTAAACTCACTGGTCTTGGATTAGGTATATCTTTAGGAGTGTTGCAGGGTTGAAATGGAGGGTTAACAAGAATTTAAATATTTTATTTCCTTTGTCTATATATTAATAAATAATTATAAAGTCATACTTTATTAATTTCAATTTCTTTTCACAAACATTCAGCATATAGCACTGTATGCCAGTACAATTGCTGTCAGGTATCTCAAAAAAAGTACTCAGAAGAAACAGAATAGCATGCACAAGAAAACTGCAAGACAGACTGGGATTTGCAGGCCTTAAAAGAAAGCAAGGTAATAAACACAGTGCTCCTAAACAACTACTCATAACTTAGTTAACTCAGCACCTATTTTTCCTGGAGCAGAACCAAACATTGCTCAGCACTCCAAGCTAGTTTGAACCCAAATTGCACCTTTCAAACTCCACCTTCTCCTCTGTAGGTGACTTCAAAAATAATTTCAACCGTGGGATGAGTCTGATCTACAGAACTACTGCCAGTCTCAGCATCTTCAAAAACTTTCAGTTTAATTATTTTGAAATTAACTCTTTCATGTAGTAACTCAAAGCTTCCCTGGAGAACATCTCCAAAGTATCCGTGTATATAAGGTATTTCTGTAACAAATTGCTGTTTTGCTGTCAACCCCTCACCTTTCAGGACCCTTTACTTAAACTTCACTTCTGAACTGAAGGTGAGAAATCCATATTTGAATGCAAATGATGATTTTTTTCCAACTCTAGTAACCCAATCCAATCTTTGTGAGGAAGTTGCTTTGTGATCAATATTAACTCACTGCTGCTTTTGACAGAAAACACTATGTAGAACTGAAAAACTTACATTTTGAGCTACAAAACAGTTTGAAATAACATTGTCAGTCCAGTTGTGGGGTTTTTAATATATATATTTCTGTCTGACTTTCTTTACAAAACCAGGTTCCACTAAAATGGGCTCTTTTTTAAGACATATTGAAAATTCCCCTGTAACAATAAATCATCCTCTCCCAAAAGGTTTCAGCTATAATCAGTAGTGCAGAAGGAGGTAGTGTCTCAAGGCTGTTGAAAGGTATGCTGATTATTAAAAAGCCCATGAAGTTTTAAATCATTGCCATAATGGACGGGCTTCAGAAGACGCTGTAAATTATTTTGATTGCCCTCATCTCCCGTTTCTGACCACTCTACTCTCACTTTCCTAGTAAACAGGGAAAGCAGGAAGCCTGCTCAATCTGATCTTTTTCTTTGCAAACTATTATACCATACTTCAAAACCTCAGGAAGGTGATTTCGAAACTGTTCAGCTGTTCAGGAACCCAGACTAACCCACTGAAATCTACTGACCTCACACATGGAAAATAACCAAGCAGGAACTAGTGTGTACGTCCTCTTTGAACTTCCTCTTACACACACCAGTCTTAAGAAAAAGGCTGTAAAGGAAAAACATTCTTTCCTATAAACATTACGCTTTAGAATACCACTTACTTTCTGTTCTCAAATTAAATGAGAGCCCATATTTTGTTATGGTTTTAAATTGTCTGGAATAATAACACCTTCCTCCCCTCTAAAATTTAGAAGGCAAGGCATATCCAGGATCATGATGTTTGGGGTTGTTTTAAACCACTTAGGAAGTCTGCAGAAACTGGATTACCACAACTGCTTTGCACTGGGAGGAAAATAGGTTCCCAAAAGGAACAAGAGGTCATTGTTTTGGATTGTTTAAGATGCAAGACAAAGGAAATTCCTTGACAACAAACAAGACTTAACAGACCTTAGAAACAACCAGAGCAAAAAAACCCCAAACCTTTCTCTTACAGGGTATGAAAGAAACAATTCTCAGTGTACTCCTTACGCTTCCTATGTTTTTTCTCCAAGGCACTACCTGAGATGTTCCCAAAGCCACAGAGGACTCCATCCTAAAAGATGCGTGCATTCAGATCCCTGTCCAGTTCACCGTATCTCTTAGGAAGTGTTCAGAGAATTGCACACTCATTGCCAAAGTTCAGCTTCCTGGATATTGGTGTACTGCTAATTCTCAGCAGACAGTTTTTCTTCCCTAAGTGCATGGGTTTCTCCTGGTAAGTGTGGTATCTTTGGCTGAATGTATCCTTTTCCAAACAGATTCTTTTTCCTGAAAGATCAAGCTTTCATTTGTTGTTTTTGTTCCATTCACTAAGAGACCAGCTGAGTGTCCTGATACTTCTCTTCATCATATTTCCATTATTTTAGAAAAGACTTTTTCTGCTCTCTTGCCTCTACAGTTGGTTTTAGATAACTTAAATGTGTAGGAGTTTTTCTGCTGAAGAACGTGGGAGCAAAAAGAGATCCTCAAAGCAAGGTAAGCTTGCCAAAGCCAAGCTCAGTTGCCCTTCTGACCAAATAATGCATTTACTCTTCATATTTACTGATTTTGTTTACAACATGCATTCTGTTGTCTAGTAAGGATATAGTTCGGAGTCAACAGAAGAAACTCTGTAGATGCTTCAAACTTGTTATCTTTTTCTGTCAGTTAAACTCATAAATTACAACCGAGAATTTTATAAAGCTCTTCTCAACTTGCATATTTAGAAGAGTATTTCAAGCAAGTGAAGAAACCAAACATTCACATTTGAAATTTGAACTAACAGAAAGCTTTTTTGCATGAATTCATCCCCAACATAATGCAAAATTCACCACTACGTCACCTTTGCCTTCTCTATCTTTTTATAGGAACCAAAGAATATGTTATGAGTAAACTCAGGGCTTAAGTGTGTTGGAGCATTGAGGGGGCCATTTTCTTTATGACACTCCCCACATAAGCCAGTACAAATGCATGTGCACAATTTCTCCAGTGAGTAGAAGTGTTAGCAATGCTCTTCAGTCCCCCCAAAAAGTTCTTGACCTCCTCATCTCCTTTGTAACAAAAAAGCTTCATTTCAGCATATGATTCAAACGGCAAATTAATGCTTTTTCTCCAAGCTCTGGAGAGGCAGTCCCAAGACTCAAGGCTTGCCTTGCATCCAATCCTCACAGAAGCTCCTTTTTCCAGTCTTAATGATAAGTAAGTAAATGTCTATTAATGTGTCTCTTTTGAAGGGTCTGTGGTATTGATGGGATAATGAGATAAGTCCATCAGGAAAAGGCAAATCTTTTATACTCTTGTCATGAGAGCTGCTGCCATGGTTTAAGAATGGTACTCCCCAATTTAGTGTTCCCACAGAAACCCCAAACCATGCTGCTGCTTGCCTGTTCCCCCTGGTTCCCTTCTCCTTTCCCCCACCAGTGGAATTGGAGAGGAGAACTGGAGGCACAAAAGGTGAGCATCAAGGGTTGAGATAAGAACAATTTACTGGAAATAGCACTGAAAGATGAAAATGACCAGTAACAGCAACAATACTAAAGACAGAGGGTACAAGAAAAGAAACATTACTGCTCACCTTGGAAAAATCCCTGACAAGACAATACGCGACTGCTCCCTCCAGCTCAGAACAGGCATTAACACAACTGCTCCCTCCAGCTTGTGACCAGGGCCAGCCCACCAGTCCCTTGACAATGCTTACATGACAGGAAGGAACCCTTTCCCCTTGGAAAAGACAACCTTCCCCTTCTCCCATGCAATGACTTGAGGTGCTATAGAATAACCTCTGAGTCCAAGCCAAGCTCCTCCAGGCTACTGCAAAAATTAATGCTCTCCTGGCTGCAACAAGGACAGCTGCTTGATACAAAGTACAGGCCAGTGGATTGAATCTGCAAGACAATGACTGAAAAGGGAACCTCACGAGGAGTCTCCGTGAAAAATGTAAGTATGGCACAATTGGCAAGAATGACCTGATAATACATTTTGTTTCTATGAACTAAATGAGATGAAATGAAGCCATTCAACATTTTGGCACTCAAGGCACATCTTCAAAAAGCTGCATCAGATGGCTGTGGTATGCAACCAGCTTCCTCAGCATGAAAAGGCAGAATGGATGAGGCGATGGCAGCAACAGCAAGGCAGCAGGGCCAGAGAGCCCAGAATGTGCCCCACACAGCCCCATAGTCAATAACCCACCTCTGCTACTGACACTTCTGAGTACATCAGGCATGCCATGCTGGGCAAGGCTGTAGTTGTAATCCAGGGACCAAAGGAGCAGGCAGAAGGACAGAGGGACCTGGAAAAAGGCTCAGATGAGATCACGAGAGCTACAAACACATCTAGGATTTGATGCAGACCCATTTTGAGGCTAATAAAAGTTGTTAGTTTACCAACAGTGCTTCTCTACTTCATTTTGCCTTCTCTGCCCCTCCTCATCTTCACAGGTCCCCAGGGTGCTGATAGGAGTTCTTGATGCTGCTCGTGTTCAGTTCCTGTCAGAGGAAGTGGTTATAGTTCATATCCTATAGCTCAAAATGTCCTTCTTGCATGGTTTAGGAGGAAGCAGAGGAGACATTACTCCCACTGCTAGTACTGAGATCCCACAAGACATGGCAGGGCTGTAGCCAACTTCCAAACAGCCCTCCTGCCGTGCCCAGCCCATGAAGAGCCTCTCTGCACAGGAATTCTTCGAACATTTGTCTCTCCCTTCTTGGCAGTGAAAACCCAGAAACGTTTAAAGAAAATCTCATTTCATCTTCACAGCTCCTTGTGAGAGTAACAAGAGGCACTGTGAGCACACAGCCTTTGCTATTGAGCCAAAATGACTTGACTTACTTTGGAGCAGTGGCTGACAGTCACGTTACAAGACACATTTTGCCAGCAGTCAGCTTTGCTGAAGTCCAAGAAGGTAACATCTTGTGGTTTTCCTGGGTCAATAAGATGGGTTGCCCTGTTGAAGAAGGAAACCCAGTTGGACAAGGAGGACTTTCCCCACATGAAGCCATGTTGGCGCTGACGATGACTGCCTTGTCCTCCAGATGTTTTTCAATACCTCCCAGAAGAATCTTTTCTGTACTTTTACCAGGCACTGCAGTGAGACTGACAGGCCTGTAGTTTCCAGGCTCCTTCTTCTTGCCCTTCTTGAAAGTCAGGACCTCTCCAGATTCCCAAAACTGCTCAAAAATCATCCAGAGAGGCTTTGCAGTGACACCAGACAGCTCTCTGGGCATTCTCCAATGAATCCCTTAACATATTTGTAGGGATCCAGGTGGAGCAGCAGATCCCACACATGTTCAGAGTCAACAGGCAGTTAATCATTTTCGCAAGCCACTGAGACCCTTTTGGTCCATCATCCATGTGGAAGATGGAAGCAAAGATTGCAGTAAACACACCTGCCTTGTCTGTGTCCCTCTTGGTGACGTGACCACCCTCATCATCAGTAACAGGCTGATGTTATTTCATCACAGCCTTTTACTATTAATGTATTTGAAGAAACCTTTTCTTTTCCCTCACAGTTCTAGACAGCTTCAACTCCAACTGAGCTTTGACTGCACAACTTTCCTGCCTATGGCAGCAAGCAGCCTCTCTATATTCTTCCCTGACCTGCTTCCTCTGGCCATAAACCTTCCTTTTTCATCTCAATTCCAAAAGAAGGTCCCTGTTCAGCCAAGCTGGCCTTCTCTCTCCTCTGCTTGACTTCCAACACATAGGAATTGCTTAGTGCCTCCTTTCTTCCCTCATGCTACAAGATGCGGAAAATGCATATGGGTGGAATGATCAGAGAATGCACTCAATGGAGAGCCAGGAACTACCTTGTGCCTGTGTAAATCTCTCCCCAGGAAGCAGCAGCTAATGGAACCCTGAGGGCTCAGTGTTCAGCTCTGTAACAAGTCAAACCGGCCCCACCCACTTTGTGCAGAACATGTTCCCCAGATGACACAACCAGGACCAAATCCACCACCATAGATCGCGGGTCAAAAAAAGTTAAAGGGTTGAACAAAGGCCAGGGACTCAGCAGGCACCAGAGGTCCCAAAAGACCCCCAAGAGCACCCTCTGAAATTGGACATACTCCAGCAGCTTATATATATGTACATCTCTGGCTCAGAAATGCCTGTATCATCTGGTAACAAGCACACCACTGTAGTCAAGAAATGCCTCCTTCCTACATTGGTGTTAAGGAGTTTTATTCCTGATTTTTGGTGGCATGGGGAGAAGCACTGTGTAGAAAGAGCCGTGTTTGTATTGTTAACAAATGCTGCTTGCAAAGCAATCTTTTGTTTCTGGAGACATAAACACAGCTTGACATCTTTTTTTATTGCAGATGGTATTGTAAGTATGCAAGTTTCTTAGCTGTTTCCTTATTTGTCCAATTCAATATATTATGAAAAGTATAAGTTTTTGAAAATGAGAGTTCAGTGGTTTAAAATTGCGTTGCTGCTTCTGCTTCAGGCTAAGATTCAGAATAGAAAACTTGAAGGGGCAACTTCTGACGTCTTAAACACTTGTGTGATTCCATTAGCACCCGCAGGAGCATGCAATGAAAATTGGGACAGAATTTTGTAATTAAGAGATTTGGGAGTGCCACAAGGTGGAAAAAGGCTTTAACAAGATATTTTAGAGATCCTTGGATTTTTCTGATGTAGCTGCGTGTTTCCTGAACCTTCCTGATTTAAGGTCATAAGGCTCACTGATGAGGCTGACAGCTGGACTGAGGGCCTCACAGAATCAGACCTGAAATCGGTCAGAATTTACCCGTGAGAATTTTACAGTGGAAATTTTGCAGCTTCAGTGAAACCCACAGAGAAGGCCAAGAAGATAATCAGTGAGAGAAGATGTTCTGGACACAAGGGGAGGATGCTCTTGTTATGGGACATTAAGAGTGTACAAGGAAGAACTTGTGGACAATATGTAGCAACTATACCTTTGCTTGTATAACTAGTTGTTTTACTGCTTGAATGGTCATTGTTTGTTAGACAGCCTTGTAATTGTTTGCTAAGCAGCCAATCTTAATAGGCCACAGCAATTGTGAATAGGTCTAAGAATAGCAGTAGAGAAAATAAAAAATCTCTCTCGACTTCGGATTACAAGTGTGTGCTGTTATGTCTGCCTTGACAAAAGCCACATCTCACTACCAGTGTGCAGAGAAGGGAGGACACAATTGTCATCAGCCTTTGGTCCTGGGGAGCAACACCACAGACTCCCAGTTGTAGCATCCAGCCCACAACCCCGTTTTAAAAAAGATGGTTTTTAAAAGAAGGAGAGCAAACAAAAAAAAATGTTTTAACCCTTGATTTCTTCTGTGGCTTCAGTGGGGCTGATGGGGAAACAGTATGTGCTCCCTGTCCACACATTTTGGGGATCCCCACACTTCCCCCAGATTCCTCCCACCCACCCTTTTGGGACACAGGAACCTCTTGTGAACTTGCTCCTCACAATCCACCAGAGAGAAACTAGGAAAACCTCAGGAGCCCAATCAGATTTTAAAGCCTGAGCTGATCCTGCTTATTTGGGAAAGGTCCCACTGTGTGTGCAGTGACCACAAAAATCAGGCCATTATTCTGGAAGAGAAGAGCCACCTTTTGCCTCATGATCTCTGAGAATATAAAGCTATGCAGGCACTGGCAAACTGCAAACAAAAGGAAACAAACCAAAGGAAATCTCTCTGCTGAGACATGGGGTAGCCCATTGTGAGAGATTAAATAATATTTTGCTGCAGCCCAAAAAGATTATTGAGCAAAAGAATGGAAGTTGTTGCTTCTGCTCCCTATTTGTTGTTATCGATGGTTTGGATTTGTTCTTGTTAGTCTGTTGGGGGTTCTTGAGAACTGGGAGAGGGGCAGGGGTGAAGACAGGACCAAAAAAAGAAGAAGGATGAGAGGAGAGGGGAGGGGACAGAATAGAGTCCCCTACTACTTACAGAGTGTAAGTTCCTGTGTACCCATCCAATAGGAAAGGGGATGAGACAGCCCCTGGCTGCGAAAGGGTATAAAAAGTTGCCATTTTTTTGGAGGGTGTCTGCCTTTTGGGAGAGAAGTATATGCTCTGCTCAGCTGACTTGTTGCAGATAAAGCATTTTCTTTTGCTTTGAACTTTGTCCCCACTTAATTGTATCAAAAAGTGAGTTTATTTCTAATACCGTGATGTACTGGCAACAAGCAAAACTAAGAAGGCAGCACACGGTGGTGTCCAAGCAGACAGAGGCTCTCATGGTGTGGAGCCCTGTGCCTGCACACCCATTGCAGGACACAACTGGTAACACAACTGATTCCATTAAGCATTCCACAAATGTGCAGGAAGAAGGGGCATTTGTTGAGTGTAAACCAGTACAGACTGGGGCAGTTGGGGAAAATTAAGAGGCACAAGGGGCCAGTGGGAGCAAGGGATGGTAGGGGAGGGAGTGATCAGCGAGGGGGTAGGGGAAGATCCCGTCTCAGCCTAACCCTCCTCGCTGATTGAAAAGGCAAGAGCAGGACACGGCTCCTGCCCAAAGGTCAGGCCTTGGCTGGGGGTGGGGGGAGCCATTCCTGCTTCAGCAAAGCTGCCCTCAGTCATTGGCTGGGCAGGGACACGGGGCAAGGAGCGGGACACTGCAGGGAAGGTGCCTTTGTGAAAGCCGTGGGGTGCCACAAGAGACAGAAAACACAAAAGTGTGTGCCCACCACGGAGAGAGGGAGAGGGAAGTTGTAGTGGTCTGGTTCAAAATACTTACCACTATTTACCTTCTGTGAGATAAGAATTAGGAGAAAAGCAAAGCAGGCACCAAACTTGAAAGAATATAAAGAAGTTTATTAATAGACCTAAAAGAAGAAAAAAAAATAAAATCATACCACACCTTCAGAACACTTCTCCTCCCCCCACCTTTCTCCCTTCTCCCACTGACAATGTAAAAAGACAACCCTTGAGATGTTCAGTCTGTTTACCACTTCCATAATAACCTTGTTCAGTCCATTTAGGAAGAGGAGTATCTCTTGCCCATGCTATGCTGAAATTATCACAACGAGACAGCCGCCCGGGCTGGTTCTCCGCTCACATCATGTGAGAGTCCCCTCCCAAAACTGGCAGCTTTTCCCACAACTGCTTTCGAGGGTCCAGTCTTGAGCTAATGGGGTACAATTTAAGGTTGAGCCATTCAGAAACAAAAGTTCTCATCATTCATCTCTGGGAGCATTTCATGTCTGAGAATAGAGGCCCTCCCCCTTCCCTGGGAGAAAAAGGGTCATCATCTTCATCTCTAGGACCATCTCTGGGAGCATCTCTAGAAACTGAGGTCTTCTCATTTCAATTTGAAGCAAGAGTCCTCATCACTTCCATCTCTCCCTGTTCAAACTTCTCATCAAATGACAGCTGCTTCAGCATTTGCTTATTCCAGCACAGGTGCTTTTGCTCACAAGTACAGTTAGAACACTCCACCCCCCATGCTTTCATGAAATTACATCAGGTACTCTGATACATCATAGTCCATCACTACCATAGCTTTACAACAGAATTTCAGCTTTAAGCATCTCCTCTTTCTCCTCCCTCAGGTTTTCAGCTCTTCACAGCACTAAAAGGGTTAATCTCACCCAGGTCTTGCAGCTGGAATTTCACTTATCGCTGTTGGTCACATGATCTTTCCTGGGCAGCAGGCAGCTTCATCTGAATCTTCATCTTTGGCCGCACTGGGCGGGGGGGGGAGGTGGGGGGAAACCGGGCTGCTCCGTCTGCACGTAGCAGGGCTGGGGGGGGGCTGCGGGTGGAACAGGGCCGCACGGCTCCAGGATGGCTGTGGCCCAGCCCGGCCCAACCTGAGCAGGTCCCAGCAGGGCCTGGCAGGGCCTGGCAGGGCCGCTGGGCCCCACACGGACCCAGCCCAGTTACCGGTCCTCCGGCTGGAAGCAAGAGAGAGAGCTTCCCAGGGTTTGTCCATTCTTAAATGTGGACCACAGAGGAGGTCAAAATTCTAAGTGGCTTAAAAAATTGTCCATATTCAAACTAGCCAGTTGATAGGTTCTCTCAAGTCATAGAGGAGCTGTAAGCACCCCTTTGCAAGAACATCACTTCCGGGACTATGCTTGCTAACCCATGACAGAAGGAAACAAGCAGAGCGCTCCATATTGCTGCCTGGGGAAACGTGTCATGTTCCAAAGGACCCACCCTGAGGCTTTGCAGAGGCAGCGAAAGACTAGTTTACCTGCGCACGACTTCTGGGCTCAGCGTTGAGTTCAGTCCTCTCCTCTTTCCCTGATGTTGCAAACAGTTGCTGAAGTTCCAGGCAGGTCTTTGAGACAGATGACAGCTGCCCCCTTCTACTCCAACAGCCTACTATGTGTTCAGATGATTCCATCCTTTTAAAACACTGCAAAAACTGTCCCTCAATAATCTCCATCTGTGGAAGCATTCTCTAAGCACCAGCAGAGCAGTTGCTGTTCAGCCATCAGTATGAGGTTTGAACTATAACCATTTTATCTGACAGGAGTTGAACACAAGCAACATTAAGGACTCCTGTCAGCACCCTGGGAACCTGTGAAGACAAGGAGGAGCAGAGAAGGCAAAACAAAGCAGAGAGGCACTGCTGCTGTTGGAAAATTAACTATTAGCCCAAATCCTAGATGAGTCTGTTGCTCTCATCCCCTCATCTGATCCATGTTCCTGGTCCCTTCTGCCTGCTCCTTGAGTCCATGAATCACTATTACAGTCTTGCTCACAACCTCATACCTCAGGTACTCAGAAGCATCCAGTAGAGGCAGGCTGTGAGGCCGTGTGGAGCAGGCGTAAGAAAAGGTCTAGTCACCTTTGCAGGTTAACTGATTTATTGACAAAACAACTGGAAACAGGAGTTTGAGATAAGCCCAAAACCCCCAACGACAAAGCAGAGTAACAGCACGTGTGATGCTTGGTGTTCCTTTGGTCAGGTGAGGTACCGTAGGAAGATCTTTGGAAGACCTGGTGCAATGCAGCAGAAAAATTTTTATGGACTGTCCTCGAACAGGATTGGTCCATTTCTCGATTCTTACTGTCATTGGCTTGTCTAGGGCTCTCCTGATTGGCCCATTTTGATGGAACATTCCTGTCCAATCATTTGCTCCTAAGTCCATCTCATTGGTGTAATTGTCCTCCAATCTGCATTCAGGACAATGTCATTACAACTGCTGAAAGTTTCTAGAAAATGCCTCCATTATCCATCTCATACCAACCCCATCTAGTGGTTACACAAAAACATTACACCCGTACATCGCGTCACACAGCTTAATTAACCCTGACTTACAATTAAGTAATTAACAGGCTCAGCCCCTACCAACTCATCAACCTTATAACACTGTTAACTGTATAACCAGCCCACAAAAGCCAACACATTTATGACACAGGTGCCTGGTTCTCTGCCCCTGCTGCTGTGGCTTCCTCCACAGAGACAGAAGAAGCTGGTGGCTCTCCCTCCTTACTTTTCAGAGGTGTGGCTCTCCTCTTTCTCGGGAGCTACAAGTGGGGCAGAACCTGGGCATCTGCTGGATACACTGGGGCAGAAGAGGCTCTCAGCAGTTTGTCAGCTGTGTCTCCTGCAGCCTCTCTGCCCACACTGCTGGGGCAGCTGGGACTCTCCCTGGGACCAGTGTGAGAGCCTCTGTTGTCCTCCAGGCCCAAGGAAATGACCCGATTATGGACAGAAGGTGACCCAATGGCATCGGCCCCTTGAGACGACTCTGTGTCTATTCTGTCTTCCCATTCCTCTTCCTCTGACAGCTCAGTGCCAATGGTATCTTCCCATTCCTCTTCCTCTGAGAGGTCTGCATCAATGGCATCTTCACACTCCTGCTCCTCCCTAATCAAGGGCACTGGCTCATTGGTTGGCGCTTGGGCTCCCAGCTGCTCCAGCTGCTTATGCATGGTGCCCTTCATGAACTTCACTGGACAGGAGCGGAACAAGAGCAGCATTAAGACCTCCTGTCACCACCCGGGGAACCTATGAAGACAAGGAGGGGGCAGAGAAGGCAAAGCAAAGCAGAGAGGCACTGTTGGAAAATGAACAACTTTAATTAGCCTCAAAATGGGTCTGTATCAAATCCTAGACATGCCTGTTGCTCTCATCATCTCATCTGAGCATTGTTCCAGGTCCCTCTGTCCTTCTGCCTGCTCCTCGGATCCCTGGATCACAATTACAGCCTTGTACTTGACCTCTCTCCTGATTTTCTCGGCTGTGTGCAGCAGATCTGGGGCATTGGCTGTGGGGCTGCTGCTTCTCTCTCTCTCTCCTGTGCTGCAGGTTGTGGGGGAGGCTGTGGCCAGAGCCCTGAGTGGCCTCCAGACAATGCTCAGCCATCTCTGCAGAGTTGGGGCACTGAGGACTGTAGGGGGAAGAAGGCCATAGGCACATCCGGCAGGTTCTTCTGCTGTTGTTGATTCATCTGTGTCATAAACACTCTCTCAAAGTTGCCAGTTATCACTAATTATTTATTTAATAGTGTCCTGGGTTGCAGTGTGTTCTATTACCATCCTCATGAGCTGTTGAAATCAGGTGGGACAGTGTTTCCTTGCCTCCTCCCCCCAGACTATCTTTCTGTTAATGGCCCATCATTGTCCTGCCACATGACTCAGAGATAACTCCCTCCGGACTGTCTTCTGTTAATGAGCCTAATCAACACTTGGCCTCATGACTCATTACCCCATTGTGAGATGCTCCACCCAGAGGGAGGAACCAAGCATCCCATTGTGGGATGAACACCAGAGACAACCTTCCCATTGGATTTCCAGAGGACAGGAGATACATAGCCACCACTGGACCTTCTGAGGAGGAGCAGACCCTTTTTCTACAGGATCACCGCTTCAGGAGGACTGCAGCCACCATTCTACCAGACCGCTACCACCACCCTGCCTAACAGGGTGTCAGGTTGTATCCTGACTCTGTCAGTTTAACCCAGTGTTATCTGCCTTTATTTCCCCCCCCCCCCCTCCTTTTATTGCCCTATTAAATTGTTATTCTGACTTGGTGTCTCCCACTAGTTTGTTTTCAAGCTAGTACAAACAGCAACTGGGGACAGGAATAGGAAGTAGTCCAGAATACCATAAATGGCAAGGCAAAAGTAAAAAAAACCAGCACGGGCGCAATGCTGGGTGCTCCTTCAGTAAACGTGTCACCTCAGGAGAACCCGGTGCTGGGCACCAGAACAGTTTATATAGTCCTTGGTTTGGCTCACAATTGGTCAGTTCACTTTCAATCCTTCGTTCGCATGTTTGATATGATTGGCTCATTCCATGGTTCATTTCTAACCAATCCTTTGTCCAGGGGATGATTCCATTGGTTGTTCTTTTTGTCCAATCCGTGCCTCCCTTGATGATGCGTAGGATGATGTCATGCACTTGAAGAAACAGTGATGTCCATCATAGTACCTTCAGGAGTTCCCAGATCCTTAAACAAACTGTGTGCGCAAAAGAAACAAACCCGAAACACCCTCTCCCAACACCAATCACTAGGCCACAGAACCCTTCTTAACTTGACCTGACAAACCAGCTTAACACTTTAATTTCCTAACCTTATTACATTACTTACTAGCTTATTTAACTGTTATTAAAGACCAAAGCACTTACAACAATCTGGGCTTAGTTTCTGGTCCTGCTGATGCTCTGGCTCTTGGAAAGGTCTCTGGACCACAGGCTGGGCCTTCTTTATGACCTCAGTCCTGATGTACTGGGATGTGTCCAGCAGAGCCAGCGAAACAGCAGCAGTGAAGCTGTGCAGGACATGTCCTGGATTCTCTGCCCCTTGTGCTGTGGCTTTTGCTCTCGTCCCCTCATTTGAGCTTTGTTCCAGGTCCCTCTGTTCCTCTGCCTGCTCCTCAGGTCCATGGACGAGAATTACAACCTTGCCCAGCATTTCCCTTCTGATGTGCTCAGAAGTGTCTAGCAGAGGTGTGTGGAGGTTCAGAGTGTCGCCATGGAGAATGGCTCTGTCTGGCATAGGGCCTTGGGAGAGATGGGCGGGCCGTGTTTGGCAGAGGCAAGACAAAGCGCAGGAGGCAAAACAAAGAGTAGGATAGTTAATGGAAAATTGGTCAAGGAGATTGTAATCTGTGTTTGTTGGAGATGTAAAACATGTAGCCTTAGAAACTGAAGTTTTGTAGCTGCTGAACTGTTAGTTTGTAACACTATATAAAGATGTGCCTTGTACAATAAAATTCGGCTTTGCATGCACCCAGCGAAGTCCATGTTCAATCACCGACAGAGGTGGGTTATCGACTGGGGAGGAGTGTGGGGCATGTGCCAGGCTCTCTGCCCCTGCTGCCTTGGCTGTTGCTGCTGTCGCCTCATCCAGGCTTCCTTCCTGCTCCCACTGTTGTGCTGGCTGCCAGACAGGTCCCCGGACCACAAGCCAGGCCTTCTTAAGGACCTCAGCCCTTATGTACTGGGCCATGTACAGCAGCTGCAGAGAATTGGGTGTGGGGTTGGGCAGGGCAGATGACAGATTCTCTGCCTCTTCTGCACTGGCTGTGTCTGCTGTTGCCTTGTGCCTGCTTCCTTCCCGATCCCACATTTCTCTTGGCGGCTTGTCCGAGTCCCAGGACCACAGGCACTTCCTTGAGCAGCACCTCACACCTGATATAGTGGGCTGTGTCCAGCAGAGCCATGGCATTGGCTGTGCAAATGTGCAAGGTATGTGCTGGGCTCTCTGTCCCTTTTGTTGGGACTGTAACTCTCACCAGTATGGACCTGTGAGAAACAAGTTAGTGGGAACTGGCTTTCGCAAAGTACTATATGATTTGATATTAAGTATTATAATGATGCCTCTGGCAAATGTTAGAGTATATTATAAAGTGGTTAATGTTGTTGCAATAGCCTAGTTGTGAAATTGGCTTTCACCAGAATAATGTGGTTTTGCGTGTTGCATTGTGGAGTTAAGAGTTTGCATTGGACGAACTGTTGCTGGCCAAACTCCTAAGACACGACCATAAAAGGAGTTGAACTTCATCCAATGAGGACCCCAACGATCACAGTGACAAAACTGCACCAGCACCAAAAGGAGTGGCATAGGGAGAGACTATGTAAAACCAAAATAAATATGCATAAAGCTGATGTAATACCAAGAGTATAAGAAGCGGAACCACCATATTCTGCGTGAGCCTTTAGCATTTTGCCATGTGCCTAGTGCTGTCCCTTTTGTTATGCTGATGTTTTTGTTCTCAATAAAACTTCTATAACTCATTCCCACTTGGGGTCTGAGTCACTTATTACAGACCAGTACAGCCCAGAGCTCCCTTGGGGGTGCCTCAGCCTCCAGGGGCAGGGCTGTAGGGGTGTGGGGAGCAGGAGCTCTCCTACCCAGGGAGGGGGGAGTGTAAACTAGTACAGACTGAAGCAGTTGGGGAAAATTAAGAAGCACAAGGGGCCAGTGGGAACGAGGCAGGGTAGGGGTGGCAGTGATTGGTGACAGGGGAGGGGAAGATCCCGTCTCAGTCTAACCCTCCTCACTGATTGAAAAGGCAAGAGCGGGACACGGCTCCCACCCAAAGGTCAGGCCTTGGCTGGGGGTGGAGGGAGTGGTTCCTGCCTCAGCAAAGCTGCCCTCAGTCATTGGCTGGGCAGGGACACGGGGCGAGGAGTGGCAGGGAAGGCGCCTTTGTGAAAGCTGTGGGGTGCCACAAGAGACAGAAAACACAAAAGTGTGTGCCCACTGCGGAGAGAGGGAGAGGGAAGGAAACAAGCAGAGCACTCCACAGTGCTGCCTGAGGAAGGCAGCAACAGCAGCAGGCGTAGAGAACAGGTACCTGCTTGTGAGAAACTGAGCCCACTCCTCAATTAAAGTTTAAAAGATTTAAAAAAGGACAAAGTCAACAAAGCAAAAGTAAGAGCGCTGGGTGTATAGCCACAGCCAGAGGCACACTAGTTAACAATAGCAACCGCCTTATATATTCTAGGTATTGCATCACTCAAATACATATTCATGAACAATTACTCATATTAAAATATTTTCTGAACCAGTTAACATGGCTCCTCCTCCGTTCTGCCTTTTTAGAGCATGAGCAGTCATCCTTGTAGAGGGCATTTGTTACTTTTTGATACATTCAGTAGGTTTTTGATTCCCTCATTGGTTAAATGTTATCCAATTACAGCAACTCTCATATCACAACACAACATTCATGTTAAAAATAACTCTAAGCCCCAGTGAAAGCCAACACCCAGTTCCCTCCCCTCATAACAGCAAAACCACTCCCACAAAATCAACACTACAATGCACAACACATAGTATCTACTCCAATGTTTGCAAAAGCCAACACCATAAAAAAAAAAAAAATGGCCCCACAGCTGATGCCGCAGCTCAGCTGGACACAGCCCAATCCATGAGGGCTGAGGGCCTGGGCAAGGCTGTGCTTGGGATCCAGGGACTGCGCAAACACCCGGGAGATTGTTGGGAGATGGAAGAAAGCACAGATGAGGTGGCAGTAGTAAGTGACACACCTGAAAGATCTCAGCTCAAGGGATCTGTCTTGGCTGGAGACCATGAAGGAGAAGCTAGCATAGCCATTGTCACCCCAGCAGCTTGGGAAGAGCCCTCTCTGGTGGGGTAACAGGCAGAGCCTTGCCCATATCCATGCCAGACTCACCTACAGCTTCCCTTTTTCTCCATTGATGCATTGGTTCAAGGGAGCCAGACGTGGCACAGGAGGGTGCTAAGAGCCCTGCTCAAGGCATTATTTGCCACTTGCGCCAAAGGGGAGAAAAAGAGGCAGCACCCAACAGGCTGTGAACAGGCTCTGCCAAACACAGGCCAGTCCATCAGGGCTGAGGGTCTGGAGAAGACCCAGCCGGTGAAACCACGTACTGGCCAGCAGCCAGAAGAATAGCCAGACCTGCAACTAAGCATAAACCAGGCAACAGAACCAGAAACACCTGTAGGACCTGCATACAGATCTCCTTCCCCCACAGTCATCGATGCCCTGTGTTATAAACATGAATAGAGTTGGCTTTCGTATAATGAGTTTGTTAATTGAATTATGAAGTTAATGGGTTCATTTATATGTTAATGAGAGTTTTGATTAGGCTGGAAGGTTATTCAGTTTATTGTAATGTTGATGTTGTATGATGGGCATTGTTGTTAAGGGTGGGACATATGTTTTAAGGGATGGTTCACAGAAGTTTCTGGATTTTGCTAAAAGGGAGGGGTACAGGTATCAATCATAATTAGCATAAGGGGAGAGAGCAGAAGACGCCATTGGACCATCGTGAACCAATCAGAAGAACCCTGGATACAGATGAGCCAACCAGAATAGCCTAAGAGGGTGGAGTCAAAGGAGGAGCTATACTCAACTCCAGGGTATAAAATGTATCTCCCCAGGTTTGTGGTGTGCCTCTGGCCAAACTTGAGCTGTGGCTAAGCACCCAGTGCCACTCCTTTGCCTTGTAGTTCGGCAGATCGCCATCTTTGGTCTCTAATTGTCCATAGTTACTTTGATTAATAAATTTTCCTGATTAAAATTTTAATTGGCAAGCTGTTTACTTCACCCTGGCTCAAGAGAAACAGATGTCCTTCTTCAAGAGGACCCCGAGGGCTCTGTCCAGGGCCTTCACTGCAACACACAGGACAGGAGAGCATGAACAGCAGCAGCTCAAAGACTGTGCACTGAATCTGCTGGGCACAGCGCAGTATGTTGGCAGTGAGGACCTGGACAGGGCAGTAATTTTGATCAGGTGTTGTAGTCGCTAGATTTAGCTTAGCAGGCTGTAGCTTCCTGAGAGCTCAGTGGGGCTGCTTTGAGCAATGCGACCCAGTCGCATCCCGTAGTCCATTTCGGATGATCCTGCGATCTTGCTCCGACCAGCTATCAGCGTTACACCCAGTGATGGCGAAGGAGGTGAAACGGGTCTCCTCCCATGAGGGTTTGAGATGACTTTAATCACATCTTGTCCCTGCAATCCCCAGAGGCAGAGAGACTTCGTGGTCCGGGTGTGGGGGGGTTTGTCAGGGGCTATGGGGTGGTACCTGGGGGGGGGTGGGGTACAGGAACCAATAGGGAGAGCCTGAGGGAGTGGCCAGGACTAGGGGCAGGGAAACAGGGGGGAGAACAGTGTAGGATAGGGGAAGCAATGGATAAACAGATCACCACAATCAGGGACCCAATGAGCAGACAGAAGAGCAAGAGCACCTGGAACACAGTATGGATGCAACACCGGCAAAACAGCCACAGCAGAAGAGACAGAGAGCCCCGCACGTGCCCTGCAGAGCCCTAGTGCTAGATGGCTCAGCTGTGCTGGACATAACTCTGTGAGAAGTATTTCACTTTTTGATAGACTTCAGAGGGGACAAAGTCTTTGCAGCAAAAACTGTTTATTTGTATCAACAAGTCAGCTGAGTCGAGTGTGCGTCTCTCCCCCAAGAGGTGAACACATACACCCTTCCTTAAAATGGCAACCTTTTATACCCTTTCACAGCTGGGGGGGGGGGGGGGGGGGGGGGGGGGGGCCGGGAGGCATTTGGTGTGGT